>NC_039251.1:19744918-19752418 GCF_003368295.1 Carassius auratus | reverse complement strand
TTTATTTCTGTTTACAGTCAATCTGTCCATTACTGTATTAAGTTTCAAATATTTCTACTGTATAGTTTTGGAGAAAACTGAAGCCAAAATCAACCCCAAGCATCTAAGTGCATAAGCACTTTACATCATGTGCCATTTTCAAGCACTCATAAAAATCTTTGCTTTATAGGTTTGCTCACTCTTTCAGTTTATTTTTGTTTACAGTCAATCTGACCATTACTGTATTAGGTTCCAAATATTTCTACTGTATAGTTTTGGAGAAAACTAAAGCCAAATTCAACCCCAAGCATCTAAGTGCATAAGCACTTTGCATCATGTCCCATTTTCAACCACTCATAAAAATCTTTGCTTTATAGGTTTGCTCGTTCTTTCTGTTTATTTCTGTTTACAGTCAATCTGACCATTACTGTATTCATTTTTAAATAATTCTACTGTATAGTTTTGGAGAAAACTAAAGACAAAATCAACCCCAAGCATCGAAGTGCATAAGCACTTTACATCATGTCCCATTTTCAAGCACTCATAAAAATCTTTGCTTTATAGGTTTGCTCGTTCTTTCAGTTTATTTCTGTTTACAGTCAATCTGTCCATTACTGTATTAAGTTTCAAATATTTCTACTGTATAGTTTTGGAGAAAACTGAAGACAAAATCAACCCCAAGCATCGAAGTGCATAAGCACTTTACATCATGTCCCATTTTCAAGCACTCATAAAAACCTTTGCTTTATAGGTTTGCTCATTCTTTCAGTTTATTTCTGTTTACAGTCAATCTGACCATTACTGTATTAGGTTTCAAATATTTCTACTGTATAGTTTTGGAGAAAACTAAAGCCAAATTCAACCCCAAGCATCTAAGTGCATAAGCACTTTGCATCATGTCCCATTTTCAACCACTCATAAAAATCTTTGCTTTATAGGTTTGCTCGTTCTTTCTGTTTATTTCTGTTTACAGTCAATCTGACCATTACTGTTTTCATTTTTAAATAATTCTACTGTATAGTTTTGGAGAAAACTAAAGCCAAAATCAACTCCAAGCATATAAGTGCATAAGCACTTTACATCATGTCCCATTTTCAAGCACTCATAAAAATCTTTGCTTTATAGGTTTGCTTGTTTTATCAGTTTATTTCTGTTTACAGTCAATCTGACCATTACTGTATTCATTTTTAAATAATTCTACTGTATAGTTTTGGAGAAAACTAAAGACAAAATCAACCCCAAGCATCGAAGTGCATAAGCACTTTACATCATGTCCCATTTTCAAGCACTCATAAAAATCTTTGCTTTATAGGTTTGCTCGTTCTTTCAGTTTATTTCTGTTTACAGTCAATCTGACCATTACTCTATCAAGTTTCAAATATTTCTACTGTATATTTTTGGAGATAACCAAAGCCAAAATCAACCCCAAGCATCTAAGTGCATAAGCACTTTACATCATTTCCTATAATCAAACACTCATAAAAATCTTTGCTTTATAGGTTTGCTCGTTCTTTCAGTTTATTTCTGTTTACAGTCAATCTGACCATTACTGTATTAAGTTTCAAATATTTCTACTGTATAGTTTTGGAGAAAACTGAAGCCAAAATCAACCTCAAGCATCTAAGTGCATACGCACTTTACATAATTTCCTATTTTCAAACACTCATAAAAATCTTTGCTTTATAGGTTTGCTCATTCTTTCAGTTTATTTCTGTTTACAGTCAATCTGACCATTACTGTATTAAGTTTCAAATATTTCTACTGTATAGTTTTGGAGAAAACTAAAACCAAATTCACCCCAAGCATTTAAGTGCATAAGCACTTTACATCATGTCCCATGTTCAAGCACTCATAAAAATCTTTGTTTTATAGGTTTGCTCGTTCTTTCTGTTTATTTCTGTTTACAGTCAATCTGACCATTACTGTATGAAGTTTCAAATATTTCTACTGTATAGTTTTGGAGAAAACTAAAACCAAATTCACCCCAAGCATCTACAGTAAGTACATAAACACTTATCCAGTTCCTTTTCAGGAACTCGAGCTGCGTCGTAGCGCTTTGGGGAAAGTCCCTGACGAGACCTACTCTGAATATCGTGTGCAATCTTGTCCAATGGACGGGCGTGGCGTCACGGAGCGGGGTGGCGTAGCGACCAGGAAGCTATATAAGCACGTGCCGTGCAGCTGGCTTCAGCTTCAGCAAGCGCTCTGTGTGTGCATGTCAAAAGTCTGTCCCTTTGGTCCTATTTATTGTTGTCTGTCCCTAGCCATTAAAACATCGCTAAACAGCTCAATATGCCTAAAGCAAAGCAAAAGACCAAACATATAAAGGGCGATTCCAAGCCACATTACAGATTGTTTGTTCCTCCCTGCCCTCGCTACATTACGAGCGGGGATACACACAGTCTGTGCGTGTCTTGCCTGGGACCGAAGCATGTTGAGTCGGCTCTCGAGGGGGCCGACTGTCCGCATTGCGAGCGATTGCCAATGCGGACGCTTCGATCCCTGAGGGCTCTCTTCGAGGAGGGAGCCTTCACCAGCGTTCCTTGCGATAAATTAAAAATCGAATGGCCTGCAGAAAAACATACTGAGCCGCAGAAAAGCAAGCTAGATGAACGCTTTTTGCGGCCGAGGCAACCACCTCCACGCCGGAGTCTACCGTTTTTTTCCGATCTCCATGATGAGTTATCGAGATCGTGGAAGCACCCATATTCTACCCGCCTTTTTGGCCCCGATTCACTATACTATGGCAACGTGATGGGGCTGGGAGAGCACGGTTATAGAACGATGCCACGGGTCGAACAGACGCTCGCGGGCTATCTGTCACCCGGCTCGGCATCGTCCCTAAAGGCTCCGGGGTTGCCCACTAAGCCGCTGCGAGTTACATCATCGCTTGTGGGCAAGGGTTATGTGGCAGCAGGTCAGGCTGGGGCTTGCCTTCATACTATGGCAGTCCTACAAGCTTATCAGGCCGACCTGCTGGGAGATGTCGATGAGGGAGAGGGGATTAAGTCTGAAGATATTGAAGAACTCAGAAAGACCGCTGATCTCTCCCTCCGCGCCACTAAAGAGACCGCTCGCACGATTGGACGGTCTATGGCAGCCTTAGTGGCCGCGGAGAGGCATTTGTGGCTGACCCTGTCGGAGATAAAAGAAAGAGACAGGGTCTGCCTTCTGGACGCCCCGCTTCAAGCCTCGGGCCTGTTTCGCGACACAGTCGACACAGTCAACACTGTCGTCGACAGGTTCCAGGAGGCACGCAAACAGGCGGCGGCATTCCAGAATTTCCTCCCTCGTCGCTCTCGTGGTGCATCTGGGAGATCAACACGCCACATACCAGCTCCTCATACCGGGAAGCGCAAAAACAGAGTGTCGCCGCTCGAGGTTCCCCCACGACGGGACCGAGGGCCTCAGCGATGCCCTGAGTCGGGGACTTCCAAAGTAAAAAGGCCAGATTTAAGAACAGTCATCGAGGCCCGGAAGTCCTCGACGAAAAGATCCTGACGCCAGGGTCCAGAGGGTAGCCCCTACTGGGGTACAGCGCGGTCCACCTCAGTGCCCTCAGGAGGTCGGTCTGCCAACCCTGCCAGAGTTTCAGGGCGCAGCGGCCTCCAGCGAGCACTACTCCCAGTTATTTCCGCCCGTGAGCGCAGCGGAGCTGGGATGCTCGCCGCCCCTTCGGGGGCCTCTTACACCAGAGGTCAGTCTTGAGAGACTGATTGCCTTAGTAGATTATTTAGCAGCGTGGAAGCTACTGCCAAATGTATCTCATTGGGTCCTGCGTACAATAGAAAAAGGCTATTGCATTCAGTTCGGTCATCCACCACCGAAGTTCAACGGGGTTACACCGACTGTGGTCGGCCCCCGGCAGGCTCTGGTTATGGAACAAGAAGTGAATATCCTATTAAGGAAGGAGGCCATCGAGGTGGTCCCTCCTCTAGACAGGGAATCCGGATTTTACAGCCGGTATTTCATAGTTCCAAAGAAGGATGGGGGGTTGCGTCCGATCATAGACTTACGTCACCTGAACTGCTCAGTTATGTCACTGAAGTTCAAAAAGCTCACTGTCAAGCAGGTTGTAGCTCAAATCAGATCCGAGGACTGGTTTGTCACAATAGATCTCAAAGACGCATACTTCCACATATCCATCCTTCCACAACACAGGAAATTTCTGAGGTTCGCTTTCGGGGGCAAAGCTTATCAATATCGAGTACTTCCCTTCGGCCTTGCACTCTCACCCCGCACGTTCACGAATTGTGTAGATGCGGCTCTGGTATCCCTCCGTATGCAGGGCATCCGCATTCTAAATTATATCGACGATTGGTTGATCCTAGCTCAATCAGAGCAGATGGCGGTTCGACATCGAGATGTCGTTCTCGCACACATGGGGGAGCTGGGTTTGAGACTAAATGCCAAGAAGAGTGTACTTTCTCCAGTTCAGAGAACCACCTATCTAGGTGTAGTGTGGGATTTGACCACGATGCAGGCACGTCTGTCTCCTGCTCGGATCGAGTCGATCCTCACATCAGTCGAGAGAGTCAAAGAAGGCCAGTCACTCACTGTCAAACAATTCCAGAGATTGTTAGGGCTGATGGCAGCTGCGTCCAACGTGATACCTTTTGGCCTGCTGCACATGAGACCCCTACAGTGGTGGCTCAAGTCCAAGGGCTTTTCCCCGAGGGGAAATCCACTTCGAGTTATCAAGGTCACGCGGCGATGCCTTCGTGCCTTAGACATGTGGAAGAAACCTTGGTTCTTGAATCAGCGCCCGGTGCTGGGATCTCTTCGTCGCCGTGTAACACTAGCGACAGACACGTCCCTCACCGGTTGGGGTGAGGTCATGAGTGGCCACCCTGCCCGCGGTCTGTGGAGTGGTCGCCATCTGACATGGCACATCAATTGCCTAGAGATGTTAGCAGTCTATCGAGCATTAAAATATTTCCTCCCAGACCTGAGAGGTCACCATGTGTTGGTGCGCACCGACAACACATCAGTGGTCTCTTATATCAATCACCAGGGGGGTCTGCGCTCACGCCCCTTGTACAAGCTGGCATACCAGATCCTTCTCTGGTCCCAGGGCAAACTCCTCTCGATCAGAGCAGTGTATATTCCTGGGAGATTGAATGTGGGAGCAGACATACTGTCGAGGCAGTGGCCGAGGCCCGGGGAATGGATGCTTCACCCCGAGGTGGTGAAGCAGATATGGAGAGTGTTTGGCAAAGCTCAGGTGGACCTCTTTGCGACTCAAGAGACATCGCAATGTCCCCTCTGGTTCTCTCTAGTTCATCCAGCTCCTCTGGGACTGGACGCTATGGTACAGACCTGGCCGAGGCTTCGTCTGTACGCATTTCCCCCTATCACTCTGCTCCCGGGAGTTCTGGCGAGAGAACGCCTGGACGGGGTCCGTCTTCTATTAGTAGCCCCGTTATGGCCGGGCCGAATATGGTTCTCAGATCTAGTCTCACTCCTCGACGGCTCTCCGTGGGAGATACCGATCAGGAAAGACCTACTCTCACAGGCGCAGGGCACGATAATTCACCCTCGCCCGGAGGTGTTCAAGCTGTGGGTGTGGCCCCTGAGGGGGCACAACTGTTAGCAGCTGGTCTTTCATCTGAGGTTGTTGAGACCCTCCTCCAGTCCAGAGCTCCCTCTACGAGGAAATTGTACGCCCTGAAGTGGAAACTTTTCACTTCATGGTGCAGAGATCGCCACCTTGACCCTGTTAACTGCCCAGTTGGTACAGTTCTGGAGTTTTTACAAGCTAGGCTCTCTGCGGGGTTATCCCACTCCACCTTAAAGGTGTACGTGGCGGCCATAGCTGCTTTCCATGTCCCTTTCAATGATCAGTCAGTGGGTAGACACCCCCTAGTTACACGTTTCCTCCGCGGTGCGCTGAGGCTAAGACCTCCAGTACGGTCCCGTGTTCCCCCCTGGGATTTGGTTGTGGTTCTAGAGGCTCTCTGTAAAGCTCCATTCGAGCCAATACAAGATATCTCAGATAGACATCTGACACTTAAAACTGCCCTGTTACTGGCAATCACCCCACTAAAAAGTGTTGGAGATCTCCAGGCCCTCTCGGTGGCCCCTACTTATCTAGACTTTGCCCCTGGTATGGCCAAAGCATTCTTATACCCTCGAGTGGGTTATGTTCCAAAGGTTCCCTCTGTAACACCACAACCTATCGTACTGCAGGCCTTTTGTCCTCCTCCCTTTCGGGAGCCAGACCAAGAGAAGCTAAACTGTATGTGTCCAGTGTGAGCACGCATACGTCCACAGAGCTGCCCTGTGGAGAAAATCCGACCAATTGCTTGTTTGCTACGGTCCTACTAACAAGGGTTCTCCTGCCACCAAGCAGACCCTTAGTCGTTGGATAGTCGAGGCTATCAACGTCTCTTATGAGTCCTCTGGTCTTCCCCCTCCTTTGGGGGCCAAGGCTCACTCTACTCGGGGTATGGCGGCTTCCAAGGCCTTCTTAGCAGGTGTGTCCCTCTTGGACATCTGCAATGCTGCAGGGTGGTCCACGCCCTCTACATTTGTCAGATTCTACGATCTTGATATGCGATCCGCTCCGGGCTCTTCTGTTCTCTCGCCTTAGCTGTGCTCTACGGATACACACTAGGCAGGGATTTGGTAGTCTGGCAGCGTGGGCACATCGTTCCCCAAAGCGCTTCGACGCAGCTCGAGTTCCTGAAAAGGAACGCCTCAAGGTTACGTATGTAACCCTAGTTCCTTGAAGGAACGAGACGCTGCGTCGCAGAGCCATACTCCCGGCACCCCTGCCGGCGCTTGCTTCCCTACTCGAAGCTGAAGCCAGCTGCACGGCACGTGCTTATATAGCTTCCTGGTCGCTACGTCACCCCGCTCCGTGACGCCACGCCCGTCCATTGGACAAGATTGCACACGATATTCAGAGTAGGTCTCGTCAGGGACTTTCCCCAAAGCGCTACGACGCAGCTCGAGTTCCTGAAAAGGAACTGGATGTTTATGTACTTACTGTAGATGCTTGGGGTGAATTTGGTTTTAGTTTTCTCCAAAACTATACAGTAGAAATATTTGAAACTTCATACAGTAATGGTCAGATTGACTGTAAACAGAAATAACAGAAAGAACGAGCAAACCTATAAAGCAAAGATTTTTATGAGTGCTTGAAATTGGGACATGATGTTAAGTGCTTATGCACTTAGATGCTTGGGGTTGACTTTGGCTTTAGTTTTCTCCAAAACTATACAGTAGAAATATTTGAAACTTAATACAGTAATGGACAGATTGACTGTAAACAGAAATAAACTGAAAGAATGAGCAAACCTATAAAGCAAAGATTTTTATGAGTGTTTGAAAAATAGGAAATTATGTAAAGTGCGTATGCACTTAGATGCTTGAGGTTGATTTTGGCTTTAGTTTTCTCCAAAACTATACAGTAGAAATATTTGAAACCTAATACAGTAATGGTCAGATTGACTGTAAACAGAAATAAACTGAAAGAACGAGCAAACCTATAAGCAAAGGTTTTTATGAGTGCTTGAA